>NC_088401.1:66882712-66897712 GCF_034236695.1 Oncorhynchus nerka
TATAAATGTAACACCGCCATTCCTGAAAGTTGGCCCTGCAAAATCAATGCCTGGCCCGGACATTGCAGCATCGAAAATTGCTGCAAAGCAATCAATCCCGCTTAAATTCCCAATCCACTCCACTAGCTTAGCCAGAGGAATGTAGCCAAGGGCTTCAACTGCAGGCGCCAGGGGAGACGAGCCTGCAGACAAAGACTTGTCAATAGGAGTTAGTTCTTCATCAACTTTGTTCCTTAATCACCAAGGTCTTTCACGTGGCCGGACTATCTGACACCTCTCCTACGCAGATATCCAGTGAGCCGCGCTAAACAAACATCTACCTGCATCATATCTCTTCCTCTTACGCAGTCTCTCTCTGTGTTCTCTTTCTCTCCCCGTCTCTTTCGCTCTCTCCTCCCTGGCTTCATCCAACACAGCCAATAGCAAAGGTCTTCATTAGAGATTGTGCAAAGGGAAGATTGGGGAGAGTTTGTCCTCATTGACGTCAGTCGTCCCCATTGTCTTTCCCACCGAATGGAGAAAGGGGGAGAGAAAATCCCCCTCACTAATTACCCTCACTCTCTCCTCATTTGTGGTAAACTGTCTGCTAGTCTAAAGTTGTTGCTCTTAGTTTTTATTTTCTCTGAGTTGAGCTAATTGCTAAGTCGTTGAAAAGTTAAAAGTCGAACGAACGAATAACAAGCTCAACTCAAAGACGGATACACAGAAATCTACAGTACAGAGTAATCACTGGGTCTTTGTTCAGACTACTTAACAAGCTAATAAAAGGTGGCTGAAATGGTTCATGTGATGTACCATTTGCCGTTTTTGACCTCTTACAGTACGTGGCGTGGGCTAAGGAGGTCATTTAATTCCTTACAGAGCACAGCTGCCCTTTCTGTAGCTCTTGGTTAACTGAGAAATCGAATAAATCTGAAATGTCAAAACATAAACATGCGCTGTGCAGCTCCCTAAAGGAACGAAAGACAAAGGAAAAATATTAAACTATGTCTGCTGGGGTGGCAGTCATCAACTGCCACAGCAATGATGCAGGAACACCTAAGAACCGTTTAAGAACAAAGAACCGGAAAACTTCATTTAACTTGATTGAATTTTCTTAATTAGCGGAAATCCACAGTGTGTGTGGGTTGTGTGATGTAGAGGAGGCCCAAAAGGAAAACATCTTGTCTTGTTTCAATTGGAGTAAACTGTGTGTGTGTCTCCCTGATGACATCTCACCCCTAGGATTCTCCCACTGACTGACTGGCTCTTCCCACTCCATGGCAATGATTTGGAAGCAACCCCTGGCAAACATGGCATTATTTAAATTTCCCTTTGAATTAAGACAAGATGAAGTAAACTTCCAGGGAAAACAAATTGTTTCATAAGATGTGGTGAAATGAATGATATCTTAACACGAGGAAAGAGTGATTTGGGAGATTCGTATTTTCTTTGTGGGGGGAGGAGAGAGAGGAGACTCCAGGGCTTATCACTAGCCAGATGAGATGCTTAATATAAATCTAAACATATTGTATCTGGAGGGTTCGCCGTCTTCTACAAACATTGATGAAAATGTTCTGATTTAAAGAGGTTGCAGTGATATTAATTTTGGATGGTGAAATTACATAATGATGTGATTTGTTATCAGAGGGGTCAAGGGAAGGTTAAGGGAAATTAAGGGAAGGTCAAGGGAAGGTTAAGGGAGGTAAAGGGAAAGTTAAATCTGATCTGACAAAGGAACTACGCCCTTAAGTCTCATTCCAGTTAGTATTTAGCCAAAAAATGTTAGTTCAACCTTATTTGTTTGCTAAAAAAGGACTTGACAGCATCGTAAACACCACTTTAGCAGTGACTTAACAAGCCCAATGTTGTAGCAATTTTTGTATCACACTAACAACCTGCCTTGCCACATGACTCAACCCTGTTGCCTCAAGCGGTGAGACATCTCAGCCGTGAAACCATGCAGGTTGAGGTGACAAATGTGTCACGTGCTTCATGCTCCTTGCCACGGCAGACTTCGTTTCTGCATCTGATTTGGTTAGTTTTGACTTAATTCAAAGGCAAACTTGTCAAACTATCATTTACCCTGAAACTGTCACATTTGGGAAAAACTGTGGTTGGGTATCTCACTAGTTGATGCTCCCTGACTCAGAGTGACAGTTACAAGTTCTCTGCCACTCTCTCTTGCCTTTACAGCCTTGTAAGCATGCAGCCAGTATCTCCCTGTGTGTCACCAGGTGTACTTGGAGACTTTTTTTTTACTCTTTGGAAAGGTTCCTGAAATGTAGTTCACCGTGTGATAATGTTTGCAGTTCGATAGTTTTCAAAGTGAATAAATATAACTCAACTTCAGTGAACTCAAAGACACCGCTACACATCCCAGGAGAGTTGAAGATGGAGGTCATATTTAGTTGGTAATTGGAAAGCTCCATGTACATGAGCTTGAGTATATGACTTCCATAATGCCTCCCTGAAATTCCCTGAAATTCCAACCATTCAATTATTCAATTATATGATTATGTGCGATGGTGTGTAAAAGCAGGTGTCACCACGTCAGGGTGAATTACACAGAATAAGTCTGACTTGAAGTAGGATTCATGGATGACTGACAGGTGCTACATACAGGTAGGAAAATGTGAATGAGGATGAAGAGAGGAGGAAGAAGATGGTGAAGGAGATGAGGAAGAGATGGATGAAGAGAAGTAGGAGAAGGAGAGGGAGGATGAAGAGGAGGAAGTGCAGAAGGAGGACTTAGAGGAGAGGCAAAGATGAGGAGGATGAAGAGGAGAAGGAGGACAAAGAGGAGAAGGAGGACAAAGAGGAGAAGGAGGATAAAGAGGTGAGGAGGACAAATAGGAGGTTGAAGAGGTGAGGAGGATGAAGAGGAACAAAAAGTACCCCAGGAGTGACAGTGCTCATAGTTATCTATTTATAAAGAGTGGGACTGTAGCGGTAAACATGACAGGCGTCTGCTCTGCAAACGCAGCGACTTTCTTCGGTGATCCAAACATACTGAACCACACACACACACACACACACACACGTCATCCCCAGCATGGCAACATCCCCCACAGCACAGAGAGTGATTATGGGCTACACGTTCCACAATGATTAGGATGAGCCCCACAAAGAGTCCCAGGGTGCCTTGCGCTCAAACTTATCAGGCTATAACTTAACATGCCTCTGACAAGCAGGCTGATGGACAAGAAGGGGAAAGGTACAGTAGTTATGTGTCTGTATATACAGTCGTGTGCTTGATGTGTCAGTTGGTGAAAGCACCACTACGAACATTCCTTCACTGAGCCTAGAAAAGCAGCTAATCATTTGCAGCAGTGTTCAATAAAGGAAAACAACAACCACTGACTGGAAGCTGATCTATTCCATCTGAAGTATCACTCTTACCAGTGACACCTGTCAGATATCTATCAACAAGAACTGTCATGATGGGATGAAACAGCAACAGAAATAGTGCCTGGGATGTTATGTTGTGTATCGCAAACTTTCTCAACAAAACAGGAAATGAACCGTATAAATCCAAGGACTAGCACAGCTATTAAAACTTCAAAATCAAAGTTGTATACCTCAACTATGTGAGACATCAATAACACACGTGGAGGATTGTTCCATATAAGACAAAACCTAATTAAGAACATCGCCTCGGCTGCAGGCGCCTTCGTAACTAAGTCCTCGCATCTGATTTTAGCAGCAGTGAACTTGTGGCCATAAGCCAAGACGTGAGCCGCGCCGGAGCTGCTAGTAGCAGCCAGTACTAAATATGAGAAGTAAGCAAATGATTAAGTTGAGTGTAGTTCAATGACTTTGGTTTGGAAGCCTCTATAGGCGCGTGACGATGCACCAAATGACTAGCGATTTGGGTTTCATTTACTGCACCGAATGACTAGCGATTTGGGGTTTCATTTACTGCACCAAATGACTAGTGTTTTGGGATTTAATTTACTGAATCGAATGATTAGCGATTTGGGGTTTAATTTACTGTAACAAATGTCTAGCGATTTGGGATTCTCCCACATGGATGAGGTAATCAGGAGAGTCAAATAACATACACACGCACACAGAAATGGACATTGGCAGACACACACAAACACACAAGCATTGTAGACAGACTGTATGCACAAAGAAAAGCACAGACACACTCATTTCTACTTGACTACTTGAATCATTTTGTCCATAAAATAAGGCAAATCTTACAAGGTTTGAACATTCAAACCATCGCTACCTGTACGTCTCAATCTGAACCCTCAGGCACTCATAGAAACTAAAGGAACATGTTGTTTCCAAGGCTTCCCAAAGGGTTTCTCTATTAAAAGTGTTAATGACTTGCCATTGCCGAAGCCCTCTGTGAATAGCCCAACTTCCCATTTATCTCAGTGCAATGAGAAATGGACGTAATTGCTCCACTCAAACAATGAGACAAGGACAGAATCACGGAGGATATAAATTAAGACAAAGGAGTCTCTATTTTACAACACCTCTCTGAGTGAGTGAGTGAGTGAGTGAGTGAGTGAGTGAGTGAGTGAGTGAGTGAGTGAGTGAGTGAGTGAGTGAGTGAGTGAGTGAGTGAGTGAGTGAGTGAGTGAGTGAGTGAGTGAGTGAGTGAGTGAGTGAGTGAGTGAGTGTGAGTGAGTGAGTGTTGAGAGTGAGTGTTGAGAGTGAGAGTGGAGTATTGAGAGAGTGAAAGTGTGTGTGTCCTTGAAACCAGTACACTGGCTGTGTTGAACTCAACTCTGCCTTCAGTGTTGTTTTAACAGGGAGCTGTCCTCTCATCCTGTGGTGCTGAAACCACTTTAGGCTCATTCCAAAACCTCTACACTAACTGGTTATCTAAAACCTTTGCTCAATGTCCACATATTCAGTAAATATCATGGGTAGCTTGCTTGGTGCTTCCTTTGAATGCAATTTATCCAATAAGGCTCGTCAGCACTGAGCAAAACCAGACTCCCTGAGGCTCTCAACCAATCAGAGGCCCGATGCTGGGCCAGGGGTCTATTGGTAAGGTAAGAGCCTTAGATACATAGGCTAGGTCCCAAATGGAACCCAATCACCTATATAATGCATGACAAAGACCCTGGTAAAAAGTAGTGCACTATTTTGGGAACAGGGTGCCATTTGAGAAGCAGACACAGGCGGATACACCTGGCAGCTCTCCCCTCCTGCCTCCGGGCCCTCGTGGGCCCTCACCCCCCCCTTCTTTTCTACCTCCCCTCCCCCTGCCAGCCCAGGGACCAATCTACACACAGGTGTTAGAAGAAGAGAAGGCAGGTTTGGGTTTCAGTCTGGCTTCTGCTGGGAAGCCCACATCTGGCTGTGTGTGTCTGGCTACGGAAGGACTGTGAAAGGAGTTGCAGAGAAGAGTTTTAATTTACAATCACCTGTAAAGCAAAAAAGTGGTGGGGCTGCAGTTTGTAAAAAAAACAAAACAATTATGATTGTTGTGCCTTTAAGATTCTATGGGGGTGTCACCACCAGCCGCCACCTGTCCAGAAAGCTGTGTTTAATTTGTTTTATCCAAAAAGGACATTTAAGAAATTCACCATTATCTTTCACAATTAGAGGGCTCAGAGATGTGCTGAACAATGTAAACTGAGGAAAGTACGTGCGGGAGTTGATTCTCTATCTGCATCCACCCCTCCTCCTCTTTCTTCCTTTCTCTCCCCCTTTCCCTCACTCATCTCTCTCGCTCATATACTCTCGTTCATATACACTCTCTCGCTCGTTCATTTGCTCTCCCTCGTTCATGCGCTCTCGCGCTCTCCCTCGTTCATGCGCTCTCCCTCGGTCATGCGCTCTCCCTCGGTCATGCGCTCTCCCTCGGTCATGCGCTCTCCCTCGGTCATGCGCTCTCTCGCTCTCCCTCGTTCATGCGCTCTCTCGCTCTCCCTCGTTCATGCGCTCTCGCGCTCTCCCTCGTTCATGCGCTCTCGCGCTCTCCCTCGTTCATGCGCTCTCGCGCTCTCCCTCGTTCATGCGCTCTCGCGCTCTACCTCGTTCATACGCTCTCGCGCTCTCCCTCGTTCATACGCTCTCGCGCTCTCCCTCGTTCATACGCTCTCGCGCTCTCCCTCGTTCATACGCTCTCGCGCTCTCCCTCGTTCATACGCTCTACCTCATTCATACGCTCTCTCGCTCTCCCTCGTTCATACGCTCTCGCGCTCTCCCTCGTTCATGCGCTCTCCCTCGTTCATACGCTCTCGCGCTCTCCCTCGTTCATGCGCTCTCCCTCGTTCATACGCTCTCGCGCTCTCCCTCGTTCATACGCTCTACCTCGTTCATACACTCTCTCGCTCTCCCTCGTTCATACACTCTCTCGCTCTCCCTCGTTCATACACTCTCTCGCTCTCCCTCGTTCATACACTCTCTCGCTCTCCCTCGTTCATACACTCTCCCTCTCGCCCCTCTCTCTCCCATTCCTATACTCTCGCCCCTCTCTCTCCCATTCCTATACTCTCGCTCCTTGTCCCTCATTCATACACTCTCTCGCTCTCCCTCGTTCATACACTCTCTCGCTCTCCATCGTTCATACACACTCGCTCTCCCTCGTTCATACACTCTCTCGCTCTCCCTCGTTCATACACTCTCTCGCTCTCCCTCGTTCATACACTCTCTCGCTCCCCCTCGTTCATACACTCTCTCGCTCTCCCTCGTTCATACACTCTCTCGCTCTCCCTCGTTCATACACTCTCGCTCTCCCTCGTTCATACACTCTCCCTCTCGCCCCTCTCTCTCCCATTCCTATACTCTCGCCCCTCTCTCTCCCATTCCTATACTCTCGCTCCTTGTCCCTCATTCATACACTCTCTCGCTCTCCCTCGTTCATACACTCTCTCGCTCTCCATCGTTCATACACTCTCGCTCTCCCTCGTTCATACACTCTCTCGCTCTCCCTCGTTCATACACTCTCGCTCCCCCTCGTTCATACACTCTCTCGCTCCCCTCGTTCATACACTCTCTCGCTCTCCCTCGTTCATACACTCTCTCGCTCTCCCTCGTTCATACACTCTCTCGCTCTCCCTCGTTCATACACTCTCTCGCTCTCCCTCGTTCATACACTCTCTCATACACACAACGCAGATGAAAATTCAATATAATTTCCATAATGTCCAAAGAAACATGTCAAACGTTTTTTATAATCAATCCTCAGGTTGTTTTTAAAATATATAATCGATAATATATCAACCGCAAATGTCTTTCACAGTAGGAGAGGGGAAAACAATGGCTGTCCAAATTCTGTTGGGCAAGCAAAACTCATGTGACCACTTGACGCGATGTTATCGTTCTGGCTCATTTTTCAAAATAAAAGCCTGAAACTATGTCTGAAGACTGTTGACACCTTGAGGAAGCAATAGGAAAAGGAATCTGGTTCATATCCCTTTAAATCTATGGAACATGGAGTTTTCAAAATAGAAGCCACTTCCTGTTTTGATTTTCCTCAGGGTTTCGCCTGCAATATCAGTTCCGTTATACTCAGACAATATTTTGACAGTTTTGGAAACTTTAGAGTGTTTTCTATCCAATACTAATAATAATATGCATATATTAGCAACTGAGACTGAGGAGCTGGCCGTTTACAATGGGCACCTTTTCATCCAAGCTACTCAATACTGCCCCTGCAGCCATATGAAGTTAAACCCATCCACCAAATGCAATCTATTTCTCTTTCAGAAAAAGAGAAAGCTTCATTTTCCTATTTCCATTAATGGAATATAAAGGGAGTGGGTGGATAGACAGAAAAACAGATGATTATCCGGTGCTGTTTTTGCCACCCCGTAAATGGATTGTACAGTCTCCTGTGCCGTGGAGAACTTGTCTGCTCTTTCAGGTGATAGCGAGAGGCTATTCCACAGTGTATCAATCAGTGTGGCAGAGTTTTGAAGATGCATAAAACGAGCTGGGGCTGATCAGCAGTTTTTAGCAAATCGAGGGGGTCAGCAAAAATGATACTCAGCTACTCGGCTCTTCTTTCCTCCCCAGCCATGCAGAAAGGCACAAGGCCCCATTGATAGACCTGGCCATCTGTTTGCTATTTACATCATTCCATTTTCCATATCAATACATAATACACTGCTCAAAAAAATAAAGGGAACACTAAAATAACACATCCTAGATGTGAATGAATGAAATATTCTTATTAAATACTTTTTTCTTTACATAGTCTAATGTGCTGACAACAAAATCACAAATTATCAATGGAAATCAAATGTATCAACCCATGAAGGTCTGGATTTGGAGTCACACTCAAAATTAAAGTGGAAAACCACACTACAGGCTGATCCAACTTTGATTTAATGTCCTTAAAACAAGTCAAAATGAGGCTCAGTAGTGTGTGTGGCCTCCACGTGCCTGTATGACCTCCCTACAATGCCTGGGCATGCTCCTGATGAGGTGGCGGATGGTCTCCTGAGGGATCTCCTCCCAGACCTGGACTAAAGCATCTGCCAACTCCTGTACAGTCTGTGGTGCAGCGTGGCGTTGGTGGATGGAGCGAGACATGATATCCCAGATGTGCTCAATTGGATTCAGGTCTGGGGAACGGGCGGGCCAGTCCATAGCATCAATGCCTTCCTCTTGCAGGAACTGCTGACCCACTCCAGCCACATGAGGTCTAGCATGGTCTTGCATTAGGAGGAACCCAGGGCCAACCGCACCAGCATATGGTCTCACAAGGGGTCTGAGGATCTCATCTCGGTACCTAATGGCAGTCAGGCTACCTCTGGCGAGCACATGGAGGCCTGTGCGGCCCCCCAAAGAAATTCCACCCCACACCATGACTGACCCACCGCCAAACCGGTCATGCTGGAGGATGTTGCAGGCAGCAAAACATTCTCCACAGCGTCTCCAGACTCTGTCACATGTACTCAGTGTGAACCTGCTTTCATCTGTGAAGAGCACAGGGGGCCAGTGGCGAATTTGCCAATCTTGGTGTTCTCTGGCAAATGCCAAACTGCACGGTGTTGGGCTGTAAGCATAACCCCCACCTGTGGACGTCGGGCCCTCATACCACCCTCATGGAGTCTGTTTCTGACCGTTTGAGTAGACACATGCACATTTGTGGCCTGCTGGAGGTCATTTTGCAGGGCTCTGGCAGTGCTCCTCCTGCTCCTCCTTGCACAAAGGCAGAGGTAGCGGTCCTGCTGCTGGGTTGTTGTCCTCCTACGGCCTCCTCCACGTCTCCTGATGTACTGGCCTGTCTCGTGGTAGCGCCTCCATGCTCCGGACACTATGCTGACAGACACAGCAAACCTTCTTGCCACAGCTCGCATTGATGTTCCATCCTGGATGAGCTGCACTACCTGAGCCACTTGTGTGGGTTGTAGACTCCGTCTCATGCTACCACTAGAGTGAAAGCACCGCCAGCATTCAAAAGTGACCAAAACGTCAGCCAGGAAGCATAGGAACTGAGAAGTGGTCTGTGGTCACCACCTGCAGAACCACTCCTTTATTGGGGGTGCCTTGCTAATTGCCTATAATTTTCCACCTGTTGTCTATTCCATTTGCACAACAGCATGTGAAATTTATTGTCAATCAGTGTTGCTTCTTAAGTGGACAGTTTGATTTCCCAGAATTGTGATTGACTTGGAGTTACATTGTGTTGTTTAAGTGTTCCCTTTATTTTTTTGAGCAGTGTATAATAATATTCATATCTCCACTGAGATGATACATCCTGAACAGCATGAAGAGGACCTCTACTAATTATGCAAGGATTTTATACATTATAATATAGTGGGCTTGTTGGAGGTGTTTAAGAGGGTTAATCACATTAGCATGTTTTGCATAAGTAAATACAGAGAATGTGTTACACTTACTAAATAATATTCAAAATGATATTTAAAATTAGGACTAATCTAGTAACTTTGAGAGCATTCACAGTGAGACTCCTACCAACATAAGCAAATACACAGCTTTGCAATTATCTGAATGAATTGGTGCAAACAGTTTCCATGAGTGGTGTGCATCATATAAAATAGATAACACAAAACAATGTATTAACTTATATAACCTGCTAACGTCAAGTCATATAGCATAACATTGACAGGTGTTTGACAGATGAGACAAACAACGTAATTCAAGAAACGTAAGAGGTTGTTTGTGTTCGTCGAGAATATTAACAATTAGAAAATATATGAATAAATATGAAACGTATGAAGCCTTGCGCAATAGTTGATTAGATCTGTGTGGCATGATGCCATTGAGAGAAGGAGCCATCAAATTATACCACTGTAACAAAAGAGCACGAGACAGGCTAGACAATAGCACATCAATCAGTATTGGACTAATTGTTACTTCCTTGTAAGGTCAAACAACACCTTGGCTGTCCTCTCTCTCACCAGCTATCCAGCCTTCGACGCACAACTACTGTTCACTCACCAATATTTGTGCCGCGTTCAAATGTGAGCCAGAGAAGTCATTTTCAGTGGGGAAATGGAAAAGTGAGAAAATGGAAAAGGAATTAGAATGATTGAACTAGTACACTTGAAGAGACTTGTGTTAAACCATGCATGGCGGATGGCACCCGGGCGCCCAAAGTGAGGGCATCATCTTTAATCGGAGGGTAATTTATTGACTCCCATTTATACCACCCAGTAATATGAGTGATCAAGGCCCCCATCCGTAAAAATGCAATAACCCAGGAAGTGTTTTGTGAACAAAAGAAAATAAGGCCAACACATCATTATGTTGCCTTCATTAGAATGGCTCCAAATGGGGCCTTGGTTCATAAGCCATTAGAATGGCTCCAAATGGGGCCTTGGTTCATAAGCCATTAGAATGGCTCCAAATGGGGCCTTGGTTCATAAGCCATTAGAATGGCTCCAAATGAGGCCTTGGTTCATAAGCCATTAGAATGGCTCCAAATGGGGCCTTGGTTCATAAGCCATTAGAATGGCTCCAAATGGGGCCTTGGTTCATAAGCCATTAGAATGGCTCCAAATGGGGCCTTGGTTCATAAGCCATTAGAATGGCTCCAAATGGGGCCTTGGTTCATAAGCCATTAGAATGGCTCCAAATGGGGCCTTGGTTCATAAGCCATTAGAATGGCTCCAAATGGGGCCTTGGTTCATAAGCCATTAGAATGGCTCCAAATGGGGCCTTGGTTCATAAGCCATTAGAATGGCTCCAAATGGGGCCTTGGTTCATAAGCCATTAGAATGGCTCCAAATGGGGCCTTGGTTCAAAAGCCATTAGAACGGCTCCAAATGGGGCCTTGGTTCATAAGCCATTAGAATGGCTCCAAATGGGGCCTTGGTTCATAAGCCATTAGAATGGCTCCAAATGGGGCCTTGGTTCATAAGCCATTAGAATGGCTCCAAATGGTGGGGTGGATGGATGGTGGAGCCACAATGGCTGCTAAATAGGGACTGAGGTTCAAGTTGTGGTTAAGCATGTCAAACATCGAGACAATAAAGTAGCTGACACTTCATCACATGGCTATTTTCAATGATAGAAAACTAAGGCTACATCACAAATGACACCTTATTCCCTATAGAGTGCACTACTTTCGACCAGAGCCTTATGGGACTAGGGTGCCATTAGTGATCCACCCATTAGGACTTGGCACACTGTTCTAGCTAATTCTCTATTGCCATTTCTAATGTGGGGACTTGGAGGAATCGATCCGTGTACAGACATCACCAGCCCATGGTTTGATGCTCTTCGTATAGATTAAGTCATTAGAGATCTGTCCACTGTCATCACTCTAAAAAAGGAAACACAGCTCTGTTTCTCCTATATACAGATCTAGGATCAGCTTCCCTCTATCCTCACCTTAATCATAAGTGGGGCGATTTAAAAACTGACCCAAGATGGTTGGTAGAGCGGGGGGTTGAAAGAGCGGGGGGTTGAAAGAGCGGGGTTAGAGGGGTGTTGGTAGAGCAGGGGATTGGTAGAGAGGGGGGTTGGTGGGGGTAGAGGGGTGTAGGTAGAGGGGGGTGGTGGGGGTAGAGGGGTGTAGGTAGAGCGGGGGGTGGTGGGGGTTGGTAGAGCGGGGGATGGTAGAGTGGGGGTTGTTAGAGCGGGGGGTTGGTAGAGCCGGGGGTTGTTAGAGCGGGGGGCTGGTAGAGCGGGGTTGGTAGAGCGGGGGGCTGGTAGAGCGGGGGGTTGGTAGAGCGGGGGTTGGTAGAGCGGGGTTGGTAGAGCGGGGGGGTTGGTAGAGCGGGGGTTGGTAGAGCGGGGCTGGTAGAGCCGGGGTTGGTAGAGCCGGGGGGTTGGTAGAGCCGGGGGCTTGGTAGAGCCGGGGTTGGTAGAGCGGGGAGCTGGTAGAGCGGGGCTGGTAGAGCCGGGGGTTGGTAGAGCCGGGGGTTGGTAGAGCCGGGGGTTGGTAGAGCGGGGAGCTGGGAGCTGGTAGAGCTTGGTAGAGCCGGGGGGCGGTAGAGCGGGGAGCTGGTAGAGGGGGGTTAGTAGAGCGGGGGGTTGGTAGAGCGGGCTGGTAGAGCGGAGGGTTGATTTGCGGAGGGTTGATAGAGCCCATTGGTAGAGCGGGGGCTGGTGGGGGGGCGGTAGAGTGGGGGCTGGTGGGTGGAGTAGAGGGGTGCTGCCATATACAGTGCATTTGAAAGTATTCAGACCCCATGAGAGGGGGTTGGTGGGGGGTAGAGGGGTGTAGGTAGAGCGGGGTTGGTGGAGGTTGGTAGAGCGGGGGGCTGGTAGAGCAGGGGGTTGGTAGAGCGGGGCTGGTAGATAGAGCGGGGTTGGTAGAGCGGGGCTGGTAGAGCAGGGGGTTGATAGAGCGGGGGGCTGGTAGAGCGGGGGCTGGTAGAGCGGGGGCTGGTGGGTGGAGTAGAGGGGTGTTGCCATACACTTATAACTACAGTAGTGTTGCCACAAGAGCTGCCATATACAGTGCATTTGAAAAGTATTCAGACCCCATGACTTTTCCCACATTTTGTTATGTTAGTCTTATTCTAAAATAGATTAAATACACACAAAACCCCATAATGACAAAGCGATGTTTTCAAATTTATTACAAATAAAAACAGAAATACCTTCTGTACATAAGTATTCAAAATTCAACTCAGGTGCATCCTGTTTGGATTGATCATCCTTGAGATGTCTCTACAACTTCAATGGAGTCCACCTGTGGTAAATTCAATTCATTGGACGTGATTTGGAAAGGCACACACCTGTCTATATAAGGTCCTACAGTTGAACGTGCATGTCAGAGCAAAAACCAAGTCATGAGGTCGAAGGAATTGTCCATTATGCTCCGAGAAAGGATTTTGTCAAGGCACAAATCTGGGGAAGGGTACCAAAACATTTCTGCAGCATTGAAGGTCCTCAAGAACACAGTGGCCACCATCATTCTAAAATGGGAGAAGTTTGGAATCAAAGACTCTTCCTAGAGCTGGCCGTCTGGCCAAACTGAGCAATCGGGGGAGAAGGGCCTTGGTCAGGGAGGTGACCAAGAACCTGATGGTCACTCTGACAGAGCTCTAGAGTTCCTCTGTGGAGATGGGATAACCTTCCAGATGGACAACCATCTCTGAAACACCACCAATCAGGCCTTTATGGTAGAATGGCCAGACGGGAGCCCCTCCGTAAAAGGCACATGAAAGCCCGCTTGGAGTTTGCCAAAAGGCACCTAAAGACTCTCAGATCATGAGAAACAAGATTCTATGGTCTGATGAAACCAAGATTGAACTCTTTGTCCTGAATGCCAAGCGTCACATGAAAACCTGCTTTAGAGCACTCAGGACCTCAGACTGGGGCGAAGGTTCACCTTTGACCAGGACAACGACCCTAAGCACACAGCCAAGACAACGCAGGAGAGGCTTCGGGACAAGTCTCTGAATGTCCTTGAGTGGCCCAGCCAGAGCCCGGACTTGAACCTGATCGAACATCTCTGGAGAGACCTGAAAATAGCTGTGCAGTGACACTCCCCATCCAACCTGACAGAGCTTGAGAGGATCTGCAGAAAAGAATGGGAGAAACTCCCCAAATGCAGGTGTGCCAAGCTTGTAGCGTCATACCAAAGAAGATTTGAGGTTGTAATCGCTGCCAAAAGGTGCTTCAAACGAAGCAAGGAGAAAAAGGGTCTGAAAACTTTTATAAATGTGATAATTCACTTTTTTCTTTCTTATGTTTAAAACCTGTTTTTGCTTTGTCATTATGGGGTATTGTGTGTAGATTGATGAGGGGGGGCAATTTAATCAATTGTAGAACAAGGCTGTAGCCATACACATCTAACTACAGTAGAGTGTCGTGACAAGAGGAGCCATAAACATCTAACTACAGGCGTGTCGTGATAAGAGGAGCCATACACATCTAACTACAGTAGTGTCGTCACAAGAGCCATACACATCTAACTACAGTAGTGTCGTCACAAGAGGAGCCATACACATCTAACTACAGTAGTGTCGTCACAAGAGCAGCCAGACACATCTAACTACAGTAGTGTCGTCACAAGAGGAGACATACACATCTAACTACAGTAGAGTGTTGTCACAAGAGGAGACTTACACATCTAAATACAGTAGAGTGTTGTCACTAAAAGAGACATACACAACTAACTACAGTAGAGTGTCGTCACAAGAGGAGCCATACACATCTAACTACAGTAGTGTCGTCACGAGACATGTACATCTAACTACAGTAGTGTTGTCACTAGAGGAGACATACACATCTAACTACAGTAGAGTGTCGTCACAAGAGGAGACATAGACATCTTACTACAGTAGTGTCGTCACAAGAGGAGACATGTACATCTAACTACCGTAGTGTCGTCACAAGAGGAGACATGTAACATCTAACTACCGTAGTGTCGTCACAAGAGGAGACATACACATCTAACTACAGTAGAGTGTCATCACAAGAGGAGCCATAGACATCTAACTACAGTAGAGTGTATTGTGGTGCAGCAGGTACCACCTACAGTGATGTTAGGGAATATCTGCCTTGTAAGGATTAGATACGCTGCAGTGTGTTGAGAGGGAGGACAATGCCAGAGCAATAGGCAAGTCCACCTCTCTCTGTCACTGTCTTTTTCTCTCTCACTCAGTGTCTGTCTGTCTA